>NC_072404.2:130030000-130050000 GCF_028858775.2 Pan troglodytes | reverse complement strand
AAGCAAGACCCTGTCTCTAAAAAAAGCACATAAAGAAAAATTTTTTAAAAGAATGACTAAAGAGGTATGTTCTATTGTAGTCTCAGAAAATTTTAATATGCAAGAACTTTATTTATTTCATTATGCCACTGCCCTGTATAAAAATATGTCTGAACTGAGACACAGAAGGCTGAAAGAGGATTAAGCCAAAACCCTTCAGCCATTCTCAATAAACTATGATCTGACCCCCACCTATCTATGTACAACAGTATTTCTGAATAATAACTTCCATTCCAGACTCAAAACATCATCCCAGAAACATTGTGCTCAGTTCCTACTCCAAGACATTTTTCATGGAGACTCAGGCTGTGTTTCCCCTTTCAACTCTCCGTGTATACATGGAACATCCTTCTACCCTGTTCTGCCTATTCACACACATCCTGTCTACCACTTAAGGATCAACTCACACTGTGTCTACTTCCTAAAGACTTCGACCTGTCCACATTTCATTGATCTACTCTGAACCTTCGAAGCATTTTTTGGTCATTCTGATGCTCAAAACTACAGAATCTTTGAATCCTAAAACTGGGTCTAATGTAACGTTATTGTTATTTGACTTCCCATTTTACAGATGAGTAAAGGAGTGACTGTCCAAGTGTCTGCATACAGGCACAGCAAAGACAAACACACACACTGGCCTCTAGAAAGTTTCTTGGAACCTTGTTATTTCTGCTACCCCATATTGCCTTAATCACATGCACTGTCACTTAACTCTTTCTACTGGTAGCTATTCTTTATCTTGCCAAGTAGACTGTGAACTTCACAGATTAGGAGACATTACACATAGCACACTGTAAATACATGTTGAGTGAATAAGTTACGTGCCATGAAAGCATTAAGAGTTTCATTGTACTAATTCTAATAGAGAAGATATCTCTCCGAAATTAAGTATTCTTGGAATATTTTCCATTCAGAACTAGTGAAAAAGATATCAGAGCTGGAAAAGCTGTACATAAAATTTTCCCCAATGGCTACAATGTTAGGCTGCTAATTTCCTAAAATAAAGCAAACTAAAGTCAATAATTATTAATGCTCAATTTTTAAAAGATCTATTTGCCATCAATATAATATCAGAGAAAGAAATAAAAAGTAGCAAGAGAAGTTTCAACATTCCAGAAAATAAAATTGCTTGAAAGTTACAGTACCTATGCCTATAAATTGGTGGAATACTTTTCAATAAAAATAAAATTTCTATTATAATTATCTCTATTTATATTAGGTTTCTCATTTTTGGATCTCAAAGTGCTCCATGTTTTCACTTGTCAAGTTATATGCCAACTCAAAAGAAATGGAACACAATGAAGTCACATGCCTTTTGTGGGTTGCAGGATGAATAGAGAATTAGTCTCTTCTTGTGACCATTGGCAATTTTTTTCTCTTTTTGCCCCATTATAGGATATGAGAGCCATTAAATTTATTTCCAAAAGAAAAAGTGGATATTTCTGTGGTGTTCATTTTTGCAAATTCTTCAAGGTGCCATGTGTTACACTACCATAGGATAATTAGGTTTTCTTCTACAAAAAATGCTTCTTTCCAACATAGAAACATCCCTGACAATTCAAATAAAATAAAAGAATCCCTTTAAAGAAACTCTCTTCTGTGCTCACCAATTCTTCATTATGAATCCTCTTTCCATGTAGAATTATCTACAGGTTTTTAATTATAAGAAAATAATTTACCGTGATACATTTTATGTATTTAGTATTTTGATTAACTTCTAAGTGTGGTATAAAGTAATACTGAATAGTTTAGGCACCTCATTTATAATCTTTAGTCACGCAGCAGTGATTAAGTGGTTAAGAATATAGTGGGCTTTGAGGATAAAATACTTGGGTTTGAAACCTGGCTCCTTTACTTCCTAGCTATGCAACCTTGGAAAAGCTACTTAACCTCTCTGTATCTCCATTTCTTTACCCATAAAGCAAGGAAAACAGTGACTACCTTATACACTCGTTATAAGGGTCAAATTATTTTGCATATATGTAAAACACTTGAAATAGTGCCTGGATCATAAGTGATCAATAAACACTGAACACAGTCATAATATATAATAACCTTATAACCTTTTTTGGAAGAAAGTGTGGTATAAATACAGAAGTTAATTTTTTAACATTGTATGAGCTTCGTTAGCTCTAAAAGTATTTCAGTACCTCTTCCTAAAGTGAGATTTTTATTACTGTATCAAAAAAGTCATGAAACAAAGATTATGTGCCTCACATATCAGATGCCTGGCATTAGAGTTATTAATGACTAGTCACATTTCCTTTAGAGTATATTTAAGGTAATAAAAGGAAATAAAACAACACAACGTATTGCTATAGTTATTTCAAAAAATTATTTACCAACAAATTCTGGGTCACTAAAATACTAAGCTAAATGACCAGGTTATGTCTCAGATCACTTTCAGATCAATAGAAGAAAGTAAATTTCAAAGTAGAGGAGCCATCTTTGAAATGCTCTGTACATAGTGCTCCTACATTTATTCTCCTCAGTCATCCATCACAGGCCTCATCATTAGCTTGTCATTAAAATCATTAACACACATGCATTGATCCAGGCCTGCATCACATTTGCTACGCACGTTGGGGCTTATGAAGTTCTGATAATATACATATAGCTAGAAAAATCTAAATAGATTAAGTTAATATGACTAAATAATGAAAATTTTAAGAGATGTAGCAATATATATAAGCCTGTTAGAAAGTAAAATTTTCCTCCAGGAATTCCTTTATGCTGTGGATTGAGTCAAGTCCCCTGTATCTATAATGACGTAAAGAGCATCAATCTCACTTTGACAGGACAAGCCAATAACATATTAACATTATCTCCTATTGCCAATCACTAATTTAACAAAAATTTATCGAGTATCTTCTATATATAAGGCACAGTGAGGCTTTTAATATCTATCAAAGAACTTGTAGTCTAGTATAAGAAGAATAAATGTACAAGATTGCCAGCCCTAAGTGTCCTAAGAAAAGTAGCAATTAAGTGATATAGGAGTTAACCATTGGAAAACTTACCTGCCTCTAAGCAGAATGCCAATGTTCTAACGGTATTTTGTATTCTTAATATAATTCATTAAAGACAGTAAAGTAAGAGCAAGTTCAGATGGAATTAAGAAAGAAATTCTTGACTATCCTAGTGATAAAATCCCCTTTCTGGATCTGAAGATCTCCTCTAGATGGTTCAGACATTCATTATGCCATTTTCCCCCAACTGTTTTGAAATTTATGCACTACTTTCTTTTGAAATTTATGCACTACTTTCTTCAACTTTTTTTTTTTTTTTTTTTTTTTTTGAGATGGAGTCTTGCTCTTGTTGCCCAGGCTGGAGTGCAGTGGCACGATCTCGGCTCACTGCAACCTCCGCCTTCCCAGGTTCAAGTGATTCTCCTGCCTCAGCCTCCCAGTAAATTTTTAACATAGCTTAAGGCAGGAGTGTAAGGGGTATAGTCTTTCCAGTGATTCATTTATTTACTGGGCACCTAAAATATGCCAAGTACTTGTATTGTTACAGATTAAAGAGTACAAACCTTTGCCATAGAAGGTCACAGATAGAAGGGACTTATGTCTATTTCGGTAGCAGTTTTTCTAAGCCTGATAAAACATCACATTCCTTTAAGGGGGCACTAAAGTAACATCAACTTTGGTTTTAGTGCAAATTACCCATTTGGCAAATAATGAATATTTCTGCAAACCAGAATCCAGGAATTCATTGCAAATGCTTTAAAAATTGTTCTATCCATGAAATAGAAGACTTCAAATTTAATTGATCCTTTCAGTACACAACCTTTTCCTTACTACAAAAAAACACCAATTTATGTTTCTTGCTTTAAAAAGGCATAGCCAGCTCCTAATTTAATTTAATTTACATATGTGAGATTTAGAAACATATTTGGAACTTCTTTAGACAACTGGAGGAAAAGAAGTATTGAGTAATGGAGAGATATAAAGTTTGTTATTATTCCCTGACAGAGGTACAAAGTCAGTAACTGAAATTGAAGTACCTCTAGGAGGATAAAAGTTACTTCTTGTTAGAAGTGGAAAAAAAAAAATCCAGTCAATAGACATTGTGTGTAAACTTCTGGGATAGGGGCTGCATGGACAATGGTTCCTGTTATCATCAAGTTTTCAGTCTAATGAGGAGGTAAGACATATATACAAGTAACTTTAACACAAGGCAGAATGTGATCGATGCCACAGTAGGTAAAGTATTATAAAAGGGCAGATAAATTCTGACAATTCAATCAGTGAATGTTCTATGAAGGAGAGTGGTGTAGCTTCACGTAGGCTTTGTAATAGGTGAAAATTTTTATTATGCAGAGATGAGAGAGAGGACATTCCAAGTAGAAATAGGGAAAATGGAGAATCATAGACATGTTATGGGAACCCTGAGAGTGCATGGGGGAAGGAGGGCTGGTGATAATGTGTGTGTTTGTGTGTGTGTTAGAATAGCAGAATGAGGTCAGATGACGAGAAGGCCTTTGAGTTGCATTTCATGATGTTTAAATTTAATCTCTGCTCAAAGGCTATTGATGGTTTTTGAGCAGGATAATGAAAAGGTAGAAGAGTTTTATGAAGATGAATTTGCAAAATATAGGCTTAGTGTAGGACACTGCAGGTAGAGTTACCAAATGGGAACTTACTAAAACAATGTAATAAGTTAATGATGGTCAGACCACTAAGGTGGTAGGATTAGAAATGGTGGAAAGAAGTGAAGAATTTATAGATTGTGGAGTAAAAAGGTTTTGCATTTACTACTTTTAAATTTACAATGTAGGCCGGGCATGGTGGTTCACGCCTGTAATCCCAGCACTTTGGGAGGCCGCGGTGGGCAGATCACATGAGGTCAGGAATTCGAGACCAGCCTGGCTAACATGGTGAAACCCCATCTCTGCTAAAAATATAAAAATTAGCCGGGCATGGTGGCGGGTGCCTATGATCCCAACTATGTAGGAGGTTGAGGCAGGCAGATTGCTTGAGCCTGGGAGGTGGAGGTTGCAGTGAGCTGATATCGCATCACTGAACTCTATAAATTTACAATGTACATGAAATATTTCTTTTTATGCTCTACCAAGGAGATAGAAGAGCCTAAATCTGTCAAAAATACTGAAAGTTAAAAATCAATAAAATAGTTAAAATACATCTTAAATTTTCATGACTCTCAAGCAACCTCTATGAATCTTTGTATTTGTTATTTTAATTGCTCAAGAACAATGAAAGCAAATCTCAGAAAGTTTGGATATTAGAAAGTGAAGATGAAAAGATTCTGAAAACAAATTCCCCCACAGTCTTCTCTGTGATTAAGGTGCCAGTAACAGCAATGGCCACAATAACATTGATGTGTGGTCTCCAGACATTGTATTTATTTTTAATTTTTCATCTGTGTTCTTATAGCATTTTAAGGAAAAAATGTATTTTAAAACTGAATATTGAAGGAAGGGGCATAAAGTGTTGCTAGTTTCTCAAGCAAAAAAAAAAAAAAAAAAAAAAGAGTCACCTATTTCCGGAGAGAAGTACCAAAAAGAAAGCATGTAGGGCTTTTTAAAAGTAGGTAACATATACCCTTGAGGGTCTTGCTAAGCATCTCCAAATAATTGGTAAACTTTAAGACATGTCCCTACATAGAAGCGGCTTGGAAATTAATGAGCTATAAGATACGGCTCTCAAACTCCTGGGCAATCTCATTTTACAGGTATCCCCATCCAGGCAGGCTGCCTGTCCTGAGGCAAAGGAGTCATTGTTCTCTGAATGAAACCCATGTTTTAGTCATCTTTGCTCATCTCCTCATGTCCTTTACATCTATCCTGCCTTTCCTCATCTCTGCTGAATACTAGGTTGAAATATTTAAGATGGCTATTTTTTAGGAAAAAAAAGTCAAATATGAATAATTTCATAAAGTTCAACCTAAAAATTGACTTCACGTTAAGCCTAACTCAAAATTACATCCTTCATGAAGTCTTTTCCGATTCCCCACGTGCATATGCATGCTTCAGTCGTTAACTTCACAATTTGTTTGCAACTCTCTTCATTCCTTCACTTGGTCTCTATTACTACCTATGTACTTATCCCTCTATTAGAGTTTTACCTCTGTAGACACTGATCATCTGCCACAGTTTCTAGCAGAGTATGATGCACACAATAGGTGTTCAATAAATGTTTATCCAATTTAAATGAATGAAACTCATCTATGGGTCATTCAACTTCACAAGCCTCTACTTGAAAACATTGCAAAGTAGCAGTTGATTAGTTTAATCTCACTGTTTTACAGGCACCCTCATTAATGCTATATTCCAAAAACACAAACAGAGGACTAACTACACTGATACACTGATAAACAAATTTGTTGCCTAAAGATATGTGTTGCTTTTGTTGTGAAATTTACCAGTACCTAAGGCAGTAATGAACGGCAGAAGTAATGTTAATGCTTGCCTATACCCTAAAGCAAACAGTCAAATTATAAAGGGAAAGTTTATCCTTTTAGATTGTGGTCACACAGTGTATTCTAGCGTAATGTAAATTTTATTCATTTTCTCCTTACTCAAGACTAACTCAAAGGTTCTATAAACCGTTCCTATTTTTCTTTAGAATAAAAAAGTACTATGAATAAAGTTCTCTTAAACTGAGATGTTCAAAATTTAAGTCAATAGATGTTAAACAGTAGAATCATGTCTTCTTTGCTTATTTAGATACTAGCAAATGTTAATGTCTAGAATATTTATATACTGTCATCACTTATGAGAGACTCACTGGCACAATGTAAATTCAATCAGGTCTTAGAAATGTAGTGTTTATTAATTCCATGAAGTTAACAATAAAGATTTTAAGTCTTAAGTTTGTTTTTTTTTTTGTTTTTTGTTTTGTTTTGTTTTTTGAGACGGATTCTTGCTCTGTCACCCAGGCTGGAGTGCAGTGGCGTGATCTTGGCTCACTGCAACCTCCGCCTCCAGGGTTCAAGCGATTCTCCTGCCTCAGCCTCCTGAGTAGCTGGGACTACAGGCGCGCGCAACCACGCCCGGTTAATTTTTTGTATTTTTAGTAGAGATGGGATTTCATCATGTTGGCCTGGATGGTCTCAATCTCCTGACCTCATTTATGAAAATGTCAACAAATGCTGTTAATAAAACCTTAAAATTTATGACTCATATCTACAATATGGGCAATTTCCAGCAATGTGATGTTAATTTTATCAAACATCTATAAAGCAAGACTAAATTTTAGACTAGATTAAAATTGTTTGTATGTGGTTTACTAATTGCAGGCAGTTCCCTTACACCTTTTCTTATTATAATTCTAGTTATTTGAGAAAATATCCAATACATTCAAATAGCATACCTTTTAAAAGTAATAACCAACTTTTTACAAAAGAAATACATCTTTTAAAATACCCTATAGATATGATTAGCCTTGTCACCTGTCCTAGCACACCTGAAGGTTATAACATACTTCTATAGTAATCATGGATCATTACTCTAAAAAATGTTACTCCCCAGAGAACACTCAAAAAGCTATCCTCACAAACAGTGTTAGGACTCTGATGCTTCAATTTTATTATGGAAACTGATTTTATTTCATCCAATACAGCAATCTTTATCCTGTCAAATGAACTTACACATACAGTACTTTGAGAAACATATTAAATATACTGAAATACGTGTAGGCCTTGAACTATGCATCTATTACCCATTCAATATAGACTTGTTCAAATCCTTTATTTTAAAGTGTCTTGATCCTTACTTCTACTTAATTTAATTTGGATACCTTTAACTTACGTGGAATACATTAACTAGCTCCGATAGAAAACGTTTTAGGCCAGTTACAGTGGCTCACACCTATAATCCCAGCACTTTGGGAGGCCGAGGCGGGTGGATCACCTGAGGTCAGGAGTTCGAGACCAGACTGGCCAACAAGAAGAAACCCTGTCTCTACTAAAAATACAAAAAAAAAAAAAAAAAAAAAAAAATAGCCGGGCCTGGTGGTGTATATCTGTAGTCCCAGCTACTCAGGAGGCTGAGGCAAGAGAATCGCCTGAACCGGGGAGGCGGAGCTTGCATTGAGCTGAGACTGCACCACCGCACTCCAGCCTCGGCTACACAGCGGGACTCCGTCTCAAAAAATAATAATAATAATAATAAAATAAAATAAAGAAAATGTGTATAATCCTATGAATTCTTCTTTGCCTCTTATATACTGTTATGTCCTAACTGTTAATTAATGACATTTAAAAATATCAAAATAGACTGAGTATTTCTATAGTCATATGTTCCCCATTGATATGCACAGATTTTTACTACTTCTCAAAATAGCATCAAAACCTTCTAGATTAAAAAAATGCTGTAAAAAGATGAGATTTCCTTTTAACCATCTACAATCTTCAGTACTTGGCACAAGATTATTGAATTAATGATGATAACTCTTTGTATCTAAGCATTCAAAATAAATACATGATTAGCACTTTATCAATTTCATACGTGATTGAATAAATTTTCATTCAAATTAGTTCCAATTTGCCAATGGCAAAACCCTCATTCTTACTCTATCACATTGCTGTTTTCAAGATGTAAAATGAATTCAAAATATAAGCACAGGATTATTTAAATGTCTTTTCCTGAGCTTAACTTTTGTTTTCGTTTGTTACTTTTGAGTAGCTAACCTGTATTGACTGACATATTGGAAAATATAATCTTGTCAAACAGAACATACAAAAAAAAGTATTTTTTTTTCAAAGACAAAGTTTCACAGGAAAACTGGTAAAATAACTGATGCTCATTTAGGAAGCTTATATAAAAATGGAAATTATGGAAATTCAATTTTACTCATTTCTTTCTAGTATATATAAAGGAAATTACATAATTATTTTTGGAATTTGATGGTAGATGCATGAAAACGACAAGTTTAGTTATCTCCATTTGTGTGAAGCCAGGTTGAAATGATACACAATTCATTTCTTAAGCCTATGTAACTTTTAGAGTAATATTTTGTTTCTCCACTTGGGAAATGTTTTAGTTTATTTAACATATCACAGAAAAAAGCTAATAAGTGACATTAAAGTTTTAAGTAGAAAAGTTCACTTTTAACAGAAATCATATTAATAGTTTTAAAAATGAGAGCTGATCTAAGGATAACATAATTAAATGTGAGTAATTAAAGTTAATTATACAGTCATAAATAAATTGTTTATTTCATTCTACTTAAGATTTTATTCTTTGGAAAGGATAAACCAGGCTTTCTCCACAGAAATTTAGATTTTTACATTCTAAATTTAAATATATTTTAGAAAAGTATTTAGCTCTCTTATTTATAGGACTGAATAAGAAAGATGTCCAATTAAAACTACTAGAAATGAAAAAAGATGTTCTTAACTTTTATCAGCTAAGAAATTATACAACAGAGTTATTACTTATGTAGTTCTTTATTCCCATTTCTTATCTTTCAAGATTTTCTCTTTGGTAAATTAAAATAACATTTGACATAAAAATTCTAGTGTTAAATGAATTGATCTTTGTTTTTATTTGAATGAGTTTGCATGTAGTAGCTGCCAGTAGGACAGTACTCAGACTATCCCTTCAGTTCTACAGAAATAATCCCCCTCCTTATCCCTTGATGAAAATGAAAATATTCCTTCTTAAAGAAATGTGCAATTATGAAAAGGGGATTCAAAAATTGGAGTGAACAAATGATTCTGCGTTCCATATTAACTGTATAGTTTCCTTTATCCAGGATATAAGTAGAAAATGCCCTACTAAATTTCCCACACCTTTTCTCCCTGGCTAATGATAAATATCAAAATAAATTTTAATTTTCATCATAAGCCAGGATAAAAATGTTATCCTCCCTTAGTCTATTTTCTAAAAACTGCAGCCACTTAGCATTGATGGCAAAGGAATATTATTTTCAGAAATTGTGATGACAGTTTATAATTATATCTTACAACTCAAGAGATCTGATTCCATGGTGGAGTTATAAAGTTCCATTTAAAGTCAGTATCAGTCCAGCCAGGTGCAGTGGCTCATGCCTGTAATCCCAGCACTTTGGGAGGTGGAGGCGGGTGGATCACCTGAGGCCAGCAGTTCGAGACCAGCCTGGCCAACATGGTGAAACCCCGTCTCTACTAAAAATATAAAAAAATTAGTTGGGTGTAGTGGCAGGCACCTGTAATCCCAGCTACTCAGAAGGCTGAGACAGGAGAATTGCTTGAACCTGCGAGGCAGAGGTTGCATTGAGCTGAGATCGTGCCAATGCACTCCAGCCTGGGCAACAAGAGCAAAACTCCATCTCAAAAAAAAAAAAGAAAAAAAAAGTATCAGTCCAAAGAAACAACAAAAAGGTGGGTAAAGGTCAGTGAAACATAATTTTATAAACTGCATGCATATATATGTATATCAACATTTCTCTAGAATTTCCTGCTCTTACCTTCAACATTATATTGAAATGTATTTAAATTTATGCAATATTGTTTAAAGGAACTAGATTTTACATGATTTAGGCTCACTCCCAAATGATTTCAGATAGTTTTGCTGTAGAGTCAATTTTTAAAAAACACAATGAAATTCTTCAGGATTTATCACTCTATTTGACTTTATAAAAGTGATAGTTGTGACCAAAACAGCTATAATAAAATGAAAATATAGATGTAATTACTTTCATCATTGATAAGTACAAATATATTGTGCCCAATCTCAGAAGCAAATTAGTTGGCCACTGAGATACAATTGGTACCATTCCAATTTGTGTCTCATAAACGAAAACTATCAATAAACATTCAGCTGTGGATCTAAGGACCCTTATAGTTCTAATCTGTTGGCCAGACAAATCAAGTCTAAATCACATCTTGACACTTCGCCTTTAAGTCAGTCTTGCTGCTGCTCCAATTCTCCTTTGAATCATTAATCCAAAAATTGTATTATTGCCTTATTTGTTGGACCAAGTTTCGGTCAAAATTCAGATAGGTAATATGAGTATACGGGGTGTATGTTCCAGTTTATCTGTAATTACATTTGTTAACTTGCATTCTGGCTCCTTGAAGATCTTGACCTCAAAGTCCTGTAGTTGAGCCCTACTGCTGTGGCCGCTCTTTCGGATGTGGCTTACCCATTTTTTCTCAACTGTTATCTATTTCCTATTACCAAACTGCCCTATTGGAGTTGTTACCCATCCGCTGCTGGCTCCTGGTGAAGCTGTCTCTTGGAATACCTTTACAGAGGCTACTTTCCACCTGGACTACATATTGCTCATGTCACTAAGTCTGCCTAATTTCTGAGACTGACTGCTTTGCTGACACTATTCCTTTGCTCAAATTAAACCACAGAACTGACTCAAACTCTGGCTTTCTCCTGAGTTGAGTTTTGCTTAGTTATATACTCTATTAGTTCTAAACATTAGATGGAATAAGGAGTAAAAGTAATATGTACTTTTTTTGAGATGGAGTCTCTCTCTGTCACATTGGCTGGAGCACAGCAGCATGATCTCAGCTCACTGCAACTTCTGCCACCTGGGTTCAAGCGATTCTCCTGCCTCAGCCTCCCAAGTAGCTGGGATTACAGGCCCCCACCACCGTGCCCAGCTAATTTTTGTATTTTTAGTAGAGACGGGGTTTTGCCACATTGGCCAGGCTGGTCTCAAACTCCTGACCTCAGGTGATCTGCCCACCTCGGCCTCCCAAAGTGCTGGGATTACAGGCATGAGCCATTGCACCCGGCCAACAATATGTACTTTTTATTCTAAATCTAGTGCACCATGTCCTTTCTTTGACTTGCTAATTAACAAAAGGAACCTCAGATTTAATGTTGCAAATATACTTTTTTTATAGTAAGATAACATTGTGTGATCAATGGTGACTTGTCCTCCTACCTTTTAAATGTCTTGCTGATTTTACTCCATTTTGTCTTCAAAACGAAGATAATGTTGAACAAACTAAACAATGTTAGTTTTCAGTAGTTATGTGAAATGATTTGATCATCTGTTGCTTATATAAATTATTTAATGCTATTCTAACGATAGAAACTGGCTATGGAATGTAGTAACCCTGTGTTTCTTGGTGTTGAAATATTCAAGTATAACATGTTACTTCTGTGAGTAGTAAATTTTAAATTCTGCCAGAGCAGTCAAAATGCACATAATTTTAACATACATTAAGACATAATTTCTTATCATGTAAATTACCTTCACATAAAGGAATATTCTGAAATAACAGTTGACTTTATGTAAGTCTCTTTATGTATTAAATGCCTCTGGTCACCAACATATATCCACTTCCCAAGTCCTACGTTGAAAGCTGTAATTAAAATACCATAGCAGTACATAAGATCTTCATTTTTTTTCCCCTGGTACTGAAAGTAGGAAAAAGTTAATATTGAAGCATTATTCCTTCTTTAACAATTCAGTAATCATTTTTTGACCATTAGAGAAAAGAAATTTTTAAGGCTCAACTAGTGTTAGTGCAAATGAAGTTGTATCTTCTAACAAAGTACCTTCTTTAGATATAAAACAGAAGCAGTAAGCTACAATACTGTCAGCTAAAAGTTTTCTGACACACTTTGCCTAAATTGTGGGAATTCACACCACGGATGTCAGATATCATCTGTATAGTTCTATAAAAATCCTTCAAAACCCTATAGGAACCCACAAATTTCCACAATTGGCACGGTGGGGATATAACACTTTTTAGCTAAAGGCACTGTATCTCTGGGAGGATCTTTTTATTAAGAGGAACTGGAATGAGTTGTAAGTGCCACATATGGGGACTGGAATAATGTAAAAAAGAACAGCAGCTACTGATCCACACTTGTAGCACTTAAAAAAAAAGATGAGATGATAAAGAGCTGGCATAATCATAAGTTCCGTACAATCACTTTGGAAAGAGATCTCAAAGCTAACTAGCAAAGTTAATCAAAAAGTTTAGAGATTAAATAAAAATGGAATTAAATCAGAAGAAAAATTGTAAGAGGACCAGAAATGTTAGAAAAAAATAAAGTTGACTGAAAAATTGTTAATTAAAAAATCTATGAAAACATATGTGAGGCAAAAAAAAGCTTTCATGTTTAGAGTTTTGCAATGCAACATAATGATCCAAAACATCAGCAAAAATAGTACAGGCTTAACAGGAATGAAAACAATGAGAAAGAGCATTCCATTTGCTCAAGTTGTCAGTCACTTCCAACTGCTTTCCTCTGAAATACAGAGCCACTCCAATTTCAAATGCTTTTGTCCACAGAGAGATCTAAGATCTGTAGGGATTTTATATAAAATATCAGCAACCAAAGATGTAGGGCCAGCAAATTCTACATGTGCCTACAAATAGCAATTTAAATTTTAAGGCAGCCAAAGAGAATAGAAGGAAGAAATGTAATATTATATACTTATATTTTCATTATGTTTTATGACAATTCAAAGTTTAGATTTTCAATACTGTTTAATCCAGTGGGGGTCTAGGAGCACCTTTTAGCTATCTATGGGGCAAAATATTATCAACAGGAGAGGCCAAAGTATAATATTGAAATGATTTAACAACTGAGGTTATGAAGAAGAAGAGGATGTCGTAAAGATGACTGGGGTATGTGATGTATACAAAGTTTTGGAGCATGTTGAATAGGTATTTGACGTGCAAATTTTAAAAAAATCTTATGATCTCTATTGCAATTCTGAAATAATACTACATTACTCCTTTTATATGACACCTCAGCCTTTTATTTTCTTCTCCTAAGGGTTTGCCTTCTAAGGACACAATAAATTAATTTTCTTATATTATATCCAATATATTAACATTCTATATAAAAGATTTTTAACTTTCAAGCTTCAGATAATTGCTTTACTAACAGGAGAAAATAATAATCACCTACAACGAATATAGAATATTTAGCAAGCAAAACTTTGAAATGACATAGAGGCTAAGAGGAGTCACGAATGACATATAAGAAAGGATCTGAAAACTCAACAGTAGGAGACTCTAATAATCAGAAAGGGGAATGACATGACAATGGGAGGCTTTGTGAGTAAAGCACTCAATACAAAACCAGCTAGGGAAGAATATTTATTTTGATCTCTAGACACAACATTTGAAAATATAAAAATGGGAATCTCATTTAACATTTTATACGAGGAAGAACAGCAAATCTGAACCAACTTATTGAGAATGAGGAGAAACAATTACTTAATACAAAAAGAAACAACTGAGTAGAACTAAACATGGTGGGTACATCATTAAATTCCACTTCTTGCCTTAGGTTGGGAAGTAGACAGGAAATGGATTGATTGTATCAGTATGCGTTCATCTTCCAGGTCTAGTCTACATGTTTTCTTCTCTTGTCATTCACTTAAGTCCAACACATGAGAGAAGACAGTAAGTTCAAATTATTTCAGCTTAAAGACAGCATCAATCCTAACCTTTTAAACATTTCTAGAGGTAAATGTCTATATAAAATAGGAAGCTAGTCATTTTTAATTCATATTCTATGTAACTCTGAAAAAGGGAATATTGACATTCAGGTGCATAAGGGAACAATATTATAAATTGTAATGATACTCAGCTCGGACACTTAAAGTATCGTTTTCCTTTATTCATACCATGGATGGTTCTAGGACTCTTTGAACAGCAATAGAAAATAAAAATGTTTTAAAAGTCAAGTACTTGCTTTGAATCAACAAGTAGTTGAGTCAAAACAGTCAAAGAAGTTTCAAAAAATTATTGTGTAGAATCTATACAATGTCGCCTGGCTTTAACTTTTCCTACTTTTTGCTGAAATCCCCTTAAACATTCATCTGATTTATATTGCCTAAATTTTGATAATTGTTTTCAATCTTTCAACAATGTAAATAAAATTTAACAAGGTCTGAGGTGATAATCATGAATGAGGTGAAGGGACCTCATTCTACTCAAAGTGGAAAGCCACTTTTTACTCACATAAATTGGAATGGTTATAAAATACATATTAATTAATTAAAACTAAAAATAGAACTTAAAAAGTATAGTCTACCAATATTTAGAAAATTTTCTTAGCTCCCACATAAAAATGAACATTATATTTACTCATCTGTTCTTCCTAAAATCTCTTTTGTTCTCCTTCTTCAAGATTCTAGGAGAACCCTGGATTTTATACTCTTGTAAGTATGACTTTGTGAAGTCAAACCATTTCTAATTAACTGTAATCTCCAATTTGATTCTTCATAATCAGTATCATACTTTTACTGAATGCTTACTTGACGTAGTAGAATGTGATAGGGGTTTCTTATACTATAATTTGTCTAAAACATAATCTGTCTTTAAGGGACTTGTCATTAAGGTAGGGATATCTGCAAAATGAACACAGATGTATGCATAAACACATGTGCATGTGTGTGTGCACACACACTCACACATGTACACAAAGTATTAGTCCAAAATACTGGTATAAGAAGCAAGTTCTTTAGAAGTGTGGAGCAGAGTGCATGGTCCTGATAGTAAAATTCCTTGGGAAAGCCTCTTGGAAAAAAATAGGACTAGTCCTGTAAGGAAAGGTAGAATTTAGGTAAGAGAGTAGAGGGGAACCAGAAAAGGGAAAGGGCAGAAATTCAAATAGTGTGAGCGAAATAAATGCATTAATTTGGAAGAGGCCTTTATTCAGGACACTGAATAAAGCGAAAACTGGAGTGGAAGAAAAGGGTTAAAATATGGAGTATGGAATATAAATGATAATTTGGCATCTCTTGTTCTCCACAATTTATAAGAAGCACCAGACCATATCTATTTCACTCTTCTAATGCTTCAAAAAACATCTTCTCTATCAACCTCAGGTATATATTCATATTCTACCATGTAGAATTTTACTGTAATGGAGTTGAATTAAAAGACTAATCAAAAAAATCATCAGTGTTTTCTCCTGAATCTAATGATATTTAGGTTCTTAGATTCCCCAAGTAAAATGCTGAATTCTTCATCTTCCCTTTTGAACCTGCTTCTTGTGTCCTCTATTTCTCTTTGCAGACTTTTAAAGTGGCTATGAATTTTCCCAATTTTCGTCTTTGTCCCTAGCATTCAATTGGTTGTCTTGTTCCAGTATTTCTTTTCACAGCACTTCTTATACGGATTCTTTGCTCTCCACTCCTAGTCTTGTACTTATGTTAGATATTACATACTGCAAGAATTAATTTTCTGCTTCCAGTCTCTCCCAATTTCAGAATATCCTCCTATGCATGAGTTTCATTAAGTCATGGTTCATTCAGTACACTTTTAGATTACTGTTTCTAATGCATAGCTCTGATCGTGTCAAAGTCAAGCTGATAACAGTAACAAGCTGTATACTGACTGAAACAAACACCATGGCTTGATATTTAAGTCACTCAGCAGTCTGGTCCCACTTCCTATATTCTAAATTCTGTATTCCCTTATATATTCTAAATTCCTTTCAAAACTAATACTGAATGTTTTCAAGACATATATGATATGTCCCTGATTCTGGGTTGGTGTTGTTCTATTTGAGTTGTTCATTGCCTAAAACTTCAGATAACTAGGTAACTTCAGACACCTAAATATAGGTAATGGGCTACCTATAATAAATCCTTGTGTCATATTGTTTCACTTTTTATTTTTAGAGACAGATAGAGTCTCACTCTGTGGTGCAGGCTGGAGTTCCATGGCATGATCATAGCTTACTGTAACCTCGAAATCCCTAGGCTCAAGCTTTCCTCCTGCCTGAGCCTCCTGAGTAGCTAGGACTGTATACAGGCACACACCACACCCAAATAATTTTTAAAGCTATTTTTGTAGATACAGGGTCTCACTATGTTGTCCAGGCTGGTCTTGAACTCCTGGCCTCAAGCAATCCTCCTGCCCTCCCCTCCCAAAATGCTGGGATTACTGGCATAAGCCACCATGCCCGGCCTCATGTTGTTTCAGTTTTATGGATCTGCTTACTTTATGAATTATAAGAGAAGAAAGAAGGAGAAGAAAATGGATTGTCAATGACTAACCACAAACTTACAGAGTGCCTTAAAATGCAAAATACAAAAATATTTTCATATTGTTTATAGACTCATTTTTAGTAACAGTGAGGTATTACAGGAAGTAATATAAATCAGTACCTATTTACACAGCACTATGAGAGACACAAGGAGCAATTATTATGTTCCAGACACTCATTTCTTTGCAAGAATCTTATGAAATAAGAAGCATTATATTATTACTTACCTCATTTTCAGCTGAGAAAGCTGAGGAAAGAAATGTTAAGTAACGTGCTCAATCCCACTTGGCTATTAACTATTGAATCTGGAATTGGAACCCTGACACTCTGGCATTACAATCTATGTTCTGATACCACTAGGCCCTATTTCCTCTTGTTTACAATTGCATCAGCACAACTACCCCCCTCTAAAACAACAAGTAACATGACTTCATTTTAGGAGATATAAGTATGCTATGTAAATGTCTTATAAAAATTATTTCACTTCTGTTTAATTTCCAAAGTATTTTGAAATGCATTCAATTATATACAACCAAATTTTGACTGAGAGAATTATATCAATATTTCTTCCTTTGCCTAATAAAATACATAACATGGTTTAAGTACAAGCATCTTAGAACTTTATAAAGGTGAAGATAGAGAATACTGAAATATTTCATAAATATTTGACATCTATTATGCAAAAACCTAATGACAGCAGCAGAAACAGATTTAAGAATGGATATTGACTCAATATTCTGCAAGATAATTAAAATTTTGATTACAATTGATTTAACTTAGAAAAAGGGACAATTTACACCCCTTTTTTAAATTTTTTCTGAAATCTATTTTCAACAAGCTTTCCTTTTATCTATGGAAAATAAACATAAGTATTTTTCACATGCACTAATTCATATAAGCATAAAATGTGTTATATATTAACTATGAACATTTTAACTTTATAAACCCATAGCAGCAATATACTGGACATTATGTGTATAATTTTTAGGTGTTATCTAATACATACTAATATTTCTCTGAAATATTTCATAAACTTTAATAATAAAATGAAAAATCTGAAGTAGCAATTGCCAAATGAAAACCAATACCCATCTAACAATGCTACAATTTAGCCCAATTATTATTTCAGGTTCTGAAATATAATGTTTAATAAACTATTTCATTAATCATTAATTTTTTATTTTAATATTTTTAGCACCAGACAATTACATTTAAAAAATAAGTGTTTACATATCCTCTATAGGTAGTTTATAACAACCACTGTATACTGCATATGAGCACAGGGAGTTGCACCAACAGCTTAAACACTTTTATTAGGAACATCTTTTATTTCTCTGAAATAGGTCTTTTTTTAAGCAGAAAACAGGATCTAACTTTTGTTTGCTCTTTAAAGTTTTATTGTTTTAGCATTTTATACAGGGAGTGAGCATTAGCATACTCAGGAGAACTGCTGAAAGTAAAAGGCCGCAAGCTACCCACTGCATGGCTGATAGGATAAAGCAGGGATATAAAAACTTTTGTCTGATTGCTCACTTTCCTTGTTTTAGAATACTGCTACTCTCGAGCATATATCCATGTTCTTTCTACTTCGAGTTTTATTACTTCTTTTGTATTATTTAATACATCTAAAGACACTTCAAAAAGACAAATTTTTCCATTTTGAAGAAGTAATGGTTCGGAACCTGATAAAACACATTAATGTTCACAGTGTGTTTTTTTGCAAAGGTGATAGAGTAAAAGTGCTATAAAGCAATTAGACATATGATCTTAAAGACATTAATATGTCAAACAGAATAAAATGTTTAAAAAGACAACAAAAATAATACCCTGTGAAAGGTCAAGTGAAAATGGGTACATATAAAGAGTATATTTCTCTTTCAGACCTTTTACTAGATATTGAATGGAAAAATAAAGGAAGACAATATAAAAATATGAGAAAGGACTAATCTTACCTCAATAACTTGTAATTAGAAGTATGTGATGTTTAATTCTAGGAAGTATAGACATGAGTTACAACTCAACCTGACAGCTAAATGGTGTACACACTTCATTATTCAGATTCAAATTTTTTTCCTCTGAATTCTGAGTTCTACCACGGTCAATACATTTTAGTAAACAAGACACTAATATGCTTGACACTATTGAAAAAAGTCAGGCATTTTTTAAAGTGTCATACACATTTCTGAAATCCACAATACATCAATTTTTAATACTTCTACTCTCTCAGCTCCATTAAAAAGATGGTAGGGGAAAGATTTTAGAGTAATTAATGATATAGTTAGCTGCTAAATATTAATAGGAATCGTAGTCTTGCATAAAATATAACATATAAACCTTGCCAATACAGACGCACCAGTAATTAAAGTTGAATATATAATTACACTGATTTATAAGACAGGCAAAAAGTTACACTTTACTAGCTTCTATGTAAACTGTGGGTAACAGTTAAACTTTGCATTTTATGGTTTATAAAAACGGGCAATATCTTGACTACAGTTCATAAATGGTTTAGAGACCTGTAATAGTAGTAAAAATTATAACAACTTATTCCATCATGAATATTCTTATTGCACCATACAAACCAACCTGTGATAATGACCCATAAGATGTAGATTCATCTTAGACACTGCTTTATGCCCAAGAGAACGTTAGTAGTACTAGGAATCTGTAGAGGACTGCTGGAACAATAATGATATGGCATTTGAGATCATCTAAAATATGTATTAAAACCGATTTTGATAAACTTTGTCATATTATGAACGTGGTATAATTTAACTCCACTTAAATTTGTATTTTCAACTTATACAACAGTAAAAACTTAAGAAAAATTCTAAATTTAAGAAGCATATTAATGTAGATTCTTCCCTTTAGAGAGTCTGTTAACCACACTTACATGTGCGGCTGAGGTGAGCAGCCCGGACTACTGTTTCCATTGCTGTCGATGTGATCCAGAGAACCATTGAGGTCTTCGTGGACGGCCTGCAGTAGGCCACTGGATGCATTATTTATCAGTCCAGGATTACTTAGC
>NC_072404.2:129997500-130020000 GCF_028858775.2 Pan troglodytes | reverse complement strand
TAAACCTATCACAGAAAGAAATTCTCTCTGGCTTCAGCCCCAAGGCAGTGATTTGTGCACTGATAGGTGTACTTTGTTTAGTGTCACCCATGGTGTAGATTGGATAGATTTTGTAAAAGATAGCATTACTTTATAAGAAACATACAATTTGACAAGCGATTACATTTTACTTTCATTTTATTGCCGTATTTTTCATCACACTCATTGTTTTCTAACTGTCACTAAATTGTTCATTTTCTTAGTCTGTTACATTGGTAGAGCTATTTACTGTTTATAAAGCAATATGCACTTACAGGTTTGGGAGATGGTTTGGGCTCTGAGGGTCGCATGTGCAAGTGGGTCATCATTGCTTGAAGACGTTCGCGTTCTTTAGAAAGCTGTTAAGAAAGAGTGAGATCAGAAGCATTTTAGAAATGACTGATACAGCTATTTTATTGCAGTGATACATCTTATCATTGAGCTTGCCTCAGAATAATGATTCCTGCATGTAAAAGTCTGCGTCAGGAGGAACTTATCTGGGAGGAAATGCAACTTTAGCTATGGAGGGGGAAAAACTTTTATAGCTTTTCTTATGTTAAAAGGTCAGAGAAAACAAATAACACTTCATCTTTTTGTCAATAAGAGAATTGAGGTCACAGTTGCCTCGACAGTAACAAGTTACTGAAACCATAAATTAGAAGGCCCATGGTGTCTCTTTAAAGTCCTGTGGACACTGTTAGCAATGGACTAGTGCCAACAGCTGTGAAGGGGTGAAGGGTTCTCAAAGCGAAGTGCCTGCCAGGATTGTCTACACACTTCATGCATTCCCACTGAGGTCCAGTTAGTGCCCCTTGCAATCTGCCATCATCAATCTAATTCAATAGAGTGACAGAGACCAGGCAGTGTGAAACGCTGAACTCTGCCACGGAGTCGGCATCTACACTTGCACTGGGTCTCATTACAACTGACGGACCTTACTTTTCCATCAGTCAGACGCAGCAGAAGGAAAAAAAAAAAAAAGAGGCGTAATTGGTCACACCGAAGACTGTATCATCAGCTGAACTCTTATGTTTTAGTCTACCTTTTATAAATGGTAAACAGGTTTATAAAAAGCTTTTTAAACTTTAACAGTGATGGTGCTTTTTGTGTTCTTGATTATTTTACAAGTCAAAACAAAATATTTTTAGTAAGCTCTCTGAAAAAAGCAATGACACGATGAATTTGAAACAAGATGTAATAAAATATGAAGAAAAATCGTATCTTTAAATGAAACAAAGTATTAGTTTCATTGAGAAAAGATCATCTTTAAGATGAAATGTTAGAGGAAGCCTTAAAGGCTTAGTAAAACATAACAAGAGTCAGACTTTGGGTGACATAATTGCTTTCTGATTAGTTCTATGGATTCTATTTACTTCTGGCCAAATTCTGTTTCAACATTAATAGAATTTTTTTAAACTTAAAACAGTAGCATTTGATACAACATGTGTATTATCATCTGTGATATAAATTATCTGCCTTTAATCTAGCTAAAGAAAAGTATAAAGATTTTTTTGCAAGTTCTTTAATTAAAATTACACTAGAAAAAGAAAAGAAAAGGTTATCTTTCAGGGTGTTAGTTATATTACAGGCATGATATTGTAAAGACTGGTCATTTGCCACAATATAAAATCTCATGGAAAAAAATCAAGGTTAGCTCATGTAAAAACTCTCTCTGTAATAAAATCCTATCTAATTGGGAGTTTGGTCTAACCTGCATTGGGAAAAACTTAGATCTGACTACTTTGGGATATTCAAATGCATATGATGTGGTCTAAAAGTTATAAAAATATAAGTGGTAAGTACATTAAACTACAGCAATCCTTCCTGGGTTATCAATAATTGCCACTGTTTAAAACAATCTAAAATATCATGTATCTCCATTAGTATTGTATGGCTAAGACAGTAAAATGCAGCCTGAAAGACCCAGAATCTGCTCAGTACTCAATGTAACACACCAGAAATCTAAGAAGAGTCCATTAAGTGAGCATTTAACAAACCTGTATTTCTAACTGTTGCACCACCTGCATTTGCACTCGACACTGAGCAGTGCTTCGGTCATCCAATGCGTGTTCATTGTTAAGGTGCCTAAACAAACAGAAGACACAAAACAGAATGTAAAGTGATGTCGATCTCAGTGGCATAGGCTACACTTAAAAAGCACTACACTGAAGTCAGATGTTTCTGTGCACTGGGAAAACAGAAAGCCTTAAAACCATACAGAAAAAAGTTAAAGCTGCTTACGTGTTGTGTGAAAATTATTTATGTAATGTAAAGAGACTCTTCAAATGGCAGAAAATGTCACTGTCTCTAAGCTTACCTGTTATTACAAAAAATATTTCCCCAGACCATTTACAGAGTTATAATAGAAGTCATATTATTTATGCCATTTTTTTTAAAAGAACAGCTTACAAATCTATGAACCAAAAGCAATTCTGAAGAGAACAAAGGCAATTTTCTATTTCATTGTTAGAACAGTTTGTTGTTTCTATGATGTATTTTAGTGAGCAATGTTTTATTTCATTGGGATGTGGTATGAATTAGGTAAAGATGGCAAATTATCATCCCGTGGAAAATCAATATTTATGAAGAATGATGATTTGCTGTTAGTAATAAAGAACTTCATTGAAGATTTTGATCATTAGAATAATAAGATTGACATTTCATGTCCAGTGTTCTAACTAGGAGACATTTGTCCTAATCTTATTTTTAAAATGGTGAAAAATAAATCATTCCAAATGATCTTACTCTAACCTTGAATATGCATTAGTCTACCATTATTATTTCTATACGATGTTTAAAGAGATCTCTTTAATGAGTGGTGTGTTAATACACCAAAAGTAATTTAGTAAAGCAGCATCTCCAATGAACATGAAAACATTTAATAATATATACTCTGTAATTTGTAATATATAATGTCTTTGATGCTTCCCAAAATTAAAGAAAGTAATCTTCAAGTAATTCAATATCCTTTAGTGTATCTATTTCACCAATGGGCAAAGTAAGGCAACAATTTCAGAGATGTTCTCATCATTGCATATAAGTGAAATGGCATATTGAGAAGAAATTCACAAAATTAAATAAGAATTTATATATTTACCCAAGTGGGCTCAAGTATCATTTAGAATGATATAATAGTCTAAAAAGTTTATAATAGCCCTGGGTATACTGAATTCAACAAATATATTTTTGTATACATTCAAATTATTTACTTTTATTTCTTGAAGATCACAATGAGGCAGAAAAAATATAAGACACATACAGGTAAACATATGAAGAGTAATTAAAGTCGTGTTGCTGATAAAAACTAATTTTATTATAAACAAAAGGTTTATTTGTTTATATACCTAGGTTCAACAATCAGAAACCTTTGTTTTGCCTATACCTTGATAAATTAAACCAGTTTGTTTTAATACTTCCTTATTGATCATAACAACAAAACCTCCATGTATCTTGTCACAATGTCAGTCTTGGTTGAAGAGAAATTGTGGACTAAAATAGCAAGGTGGATAAGGTCAAGCTGAAGGAGTGTGGCTGGAGTGCAGGGGAGGCACTTCCACTATACCTGTCTGCTCTCTAAGCTCAGCTCAGGTTTGTTCTGCTGTGAACCTGTGAGGAGGATTAACATTCACTCATGCTCTCTGGGAAGGAGGTATGGAATGTGAGAGTAAGCCAGAGGTTAGTTAACAGAAAGTGTCACCAATTCCTAAATAACAAGACTACATTTAAAAATTGTTTCCCAGGGTTTTTTCCCCCAAAATTTAAATGAACAGTAAGACAATTTTCTACCAGCATAATACAGTTGTGTGTTGTATTCTTAAGGCTTCATATTGCTGTGTTTCCGTAAGATTTTTTTTTTCACCATGAATTCTTGGGGAACACAAATATATTTATTCCATATCAGAAAAAATGTTGCATATTTTCGAAAATGCTTCAGTTATACACTGAGATTAGGGTGTAAATGCAGGAAGCAAGATAAGTAGAACATACAGGTCTGCAATAAAAGGCATAGTCAGTATAACATTTTCTTGTGAAATCACTTTTTAAAATGATTTTCTACACTTGTTTACTGCTTAGTGATAATCATGATCTTATATTTAAAGAACTAAAAAAAGTACAAAATGTTTGCATTATATACTTGGGTCTTAGAGCCCTATTCAATTCATCTATGCAGCTTTTATTAGAATAGAGACTGTAGACTACAATAATAGTCAATGAGGTTTTGTCTTGATTGAATTTTTCAGTGGAACACAAAAGAACCTTGCCATTAAAATAGTCCTTTATTCTCCTGTATGAAGGCGAAAGGTTTTTAAAGTGTTGTGATGTTCAGTAATGAGCCTCTATCTAAATTATCATTGGTGACAAACTCACAAAGCACTTTTTGAGGACACATAGTTATGAAATGCCAGAGCTGCCACTTTCTTTCCTGTAATTATAGGCTAGCTTGCAGCCCTTCAATGATCATTTATAGAACAGCCTCCAGTGGATTACTGAGAACTTGAAAAACACATACATACCTCTGCCACATCTCCCTTCTCCTTTCCTCGCTATTGTTTACCAGTGATATGTAAAAGAATAGTGCCTATTCATTCCCTCTACTTAATTATGCCAATCAAAGTACAGAAATAGTGTCAGATATAAATACAATGTAATAAGACTAAATAAATAGGCTAAGTATTAACATTAAATTATGAATTTATGTATTTATGACTATTTTGTGCCCAAATTATTCTCTTTTATGTTTTTATAACTATCTCAGGTACTACATATTACTGTTCAAAAATTCTCTATGATTTATAAATCAAGAATGAGATAATACTGAAAAATGAGAGGATTGGTGGATTTTCTCAGTCAGTGCCTAATTGCTGTTTCAAAATGCATATGCAAGGGGACATTTCATTAATCATTTAATCATGTCCCTTGCAGGAAGTTGGAACTAATGTTGCAAATACCCTTTTCATATGAATGCTCCATAATACTATCTTATGCATTTGATATATTGCCTATGTCATAAATTACGGCTGCTTCAAAAGGACCAAGTGGGGTTGTTATCCCTGAAGATGCTTGTTACAAAACCTTTATTAAGTTTCTTTTTTTACTTATTGGTAGTTATATTTCACAGCTTCATACTAGCCAACAATAATACTTTTTCTGATGGCAAAGGTCTGTAAATTACCCATGCAATCACTAACACCATTTCACAGGCCTGTTCTACTTCTACTGGTCTGCTAACAAGGCGATTACACACAAATTACTGAATGCCTATGAAATATTTAAATGCATTCTACTCTACTATGCATTAATAAGAGCAAAGCAAGCTCTGGAATTCTGGTTAGCTCCAGTCCCTAATGTCCCCTAATGAGCCTCTTACCGAGACTGCAGTTCAAACAGAGAGGTGAAGAAAAAATGCAAAGGGTGCCTTCAGAAAGGCAGCACTGAACAAACATTGTGTGAGCCAATTCTAATTTATGGGTCACTTTATAGGTATATTGATTTTTGTTTTCAAAATGGAATAAATGATGTGGTCGACTGACGTTCTTTCAAAACTGCATTGAATCTGTGTGTTAGGTAGGTAGTATCAACTAGAAAAAAACATAAATAAGCAGTCAAATTCTTTCTAAAAACAATTAAGCAAGCACTTCAGGAAGACAAAAAGTAGGAAAGGATCCTTCCAATTTATTTAATGCATAATTCTCTTTAATGAAGGTTTTATAGATGATTATGAATGTATGTGGTAACTTCAATTATATACAATCCAGATTAGTGATTCAATTTTAACCTTTGGATTTTTCATATTCATTTAAAGTTGTAGCATTTTATAAGCTAAAAAGGGATCAGATTTAAATCCAAGTATGTCAAAGACTGTTTTAACAAAATGTTTCACTTGCATATCACTGGTGTTTGATTTATTTTGCATCAAGCTTTTTATGTTTAAACACTGACAGGAGTTTAAATACAAAATGTTAGCTGTCACTATTCATTTAGTTGATTATGTGAGATGCCTTAGTTTTCAGAGATGGGGGCACTGTCACCAAAAGAAACAACATTCTGACAAGTTCAAAGAATGCCTTCTTGAGGTCATAATTTTGTAGCCATGCTGCCTAGTCAAAGACAAAGAAATAGACAATACACATTAAGTAAGAGCATAATGTTTAGAGTAGTCAGCTGCAATGAAAAAGAAAACAAATTTCTATTAAATAAACTACTCTGTTTCCACTGTTTTCTATTGCTCTTCATAAAGTATCAAGCCTTAAAAATTTAGTCTGTAATAAATTTAACTCATTTACACCCATCTACTAATTAATCTTTAATACATTAATATCTTTATAGACACTAGCCATCCTGCCTTTCTTAAAGGAGAGTATTTCCACCTTTGTATCTCAGACCATGTTTTGTGTGTTGGCATCTATGCATGCAGGTTCAAGAACACTTGTCTGCTAAATGGAATGTTATATTGTAAACATTTTGGCTTAAGCTCTAAGTCAATCCATCTATATTCAAGCTGACTTAGTTCCAATGGAATGATAATTAATTTTGCAGACAAACTACTCTAAAGTTTTGTCAGATGTTATTACTCTTTGACATTTATAAGACAGTAATGAAGAACTAGTATTAAATGCTTTTAGTGATCTAGTGAGATACTCAATTAGTGGTCAGGAAAAATGGTTAGCTTCTGTCAACACCTACTTTACAGTAAAACTCAAAAATTTTCCTCAACACTTTTTTATCCTGATCCCCCTTCATCATTTTGTATTTTCTGCTTTCATCTTGCTGTTACAAATAACTACTTCTAACTTAGTCTGAATTTTTTTTATCCAATGGAAAAGAGTGCCTCAATTAAAAAGTATATAAGAATTAAAGAATATATAAGAATAAGAATACATAACACATAAATATATATGATACATAAATATATATAATATACAGGTACATATATATGTGTTATACATAAGCAACTGTCCTATAATGGCTTTTCATTTGGTGCAAGATAAAAATAGAGGGATTCCACCAGTTTGTTTGAGATGTAATGTGAAAAAAATAATTTGGGACTCTATATATTTTCTATTATTCTTTTTAATTTAACATATGTCAGCTAAACAGTAAAAATGAATGGTTTCCTTTTATTTCAAACCAAAAGATAAGTTATCTGATATCAAATTAAAGTCGAAGCTGTAAAATTTATTTCTAGCGTATACTAGAACTAAAAATGCACAATAATATTTTCCTAAAAAACTTTTATAATAAACACTGGATGTACAATTTAGGGAGAACTGATACACAAAAAAATGAGAACTAAAAATCTTTCACAGCTTTTTAATTTACCTATCATTTTGCTCCCCAAATCCTCAATTTTCTCCATTATTACAAAGGAAAACAAAGTCCTCTGAGAAAATCTGTCGAAGTGATTATGCTTTCCTTCTTCATTTTCACTTCCCACACAGATGCTAAATAAACTTTTTTTGAATAACCGAAGTTAATTCATTTAATGAGATATTTTCTTTCTTTTCAAATTTCTAACACATTTTCAAGAAGACAATGCCACTATGGAAAGTATATCTAATCGATATTTCACTTCAGTCAGTATACTTACATTAGCTCTATTAACAGAATTTATCACAGATCTTTGAGTTAGTGAATCTAAAGCATATCAAAACAAAAATGGACCAAAAAAAAGGCTTTAAAACCTCCTGTCATTAGTTCTGTCATCCCTATAAAGTTAATGGGTTGGAAAAATGGTCAGTCTTTGGAACCAAAGTTGATATTTAATTGAAAGGAAATGCTTTTTTAATTGTAATTTCTTTGGTTTTTTAAAAAACACTGGCATGAATATGAAAGAAGACTATTTAAGGTAAAATGAGGGTTCATATTCATCTGGTTGTCAGTAATAAAAACATAAATATTTGAGCTAAATTAAATGCTTCTTTCAATTTGCTACAAACAAAATCATACTGAAGGAAAATATGTATTTTTCGCCTAAAGATTTATTTTGAATTTTGCCAGAAAGAACAATTTGGAGCAAAAAAATGCATGGTGAGTGGGTTAGTCCTACGGCATAATTTGCCATTCTTAAAAAAATGTAACAATAGCCCTTTACATAATTTCAATGACAAGGAATAATACATTGATAAGGACTAATGTATTCACATGAGGAAATGGGAAATAATTTGTTAAAATAACATCCCTATGTTCTTTCTTTGCTTTAACAATTTTTTTTTTTTTTTTTTTTTTAGAGAAGAAAACTTCAGCAAAGCTACCTAACATTTTTTAATGGTCTCTTTGCTTATAATCAGTTTCATACCCAAGGAAATGGCAGCTCACAACTGTTTTGATAAAAGAAAAGTGTAAATTTTCATTTAAGGCCATTTACAAAGAGCCATAGTGGTATATGAAGCAAATTTTCTCTTAATTAGTTAGAAATGATAAAAGGTTAAAAAAATCTTTGTGGAAGTCTTACTGTAATTCATTTATAAAGTTATTGTGATGCCAAGTACTTGTGCCTGGTTGTTAAGGTGCTTTTGCTCTATACCCTGTAGTCAGTCTTCCATTTGTAAACACATCTTTTTGATGTTTCTGCCAACATCCTGGCAACAAAGCAGTGCAATTTCAAATGAGCTAATTAACTTAATTGTTGATGAAGCATGAAACAGTTCACTCACCCTGTTAGCTGCACCATGACAACATAAGAGTCTCAGCCTGTGAAGTTACTCATCTCCATAAGCCTATCTGTAGCTCTCTGTTTAGATCTCTTGTACACCAGAATTGTGTAAGGAAAACATTTCATGAAAGATGAAGATTTTCACTTGAAAAAGAACCCCTTATGATTTTTTAAAAAATAAAATATTCTATTAAAAATTAAGAATACACAAAGTTTTGGTTTTAAGCTAGAGAAGCCATGTAATCTGTTGTACAAACATATAGCCATGTGTGTTTCTTGATGTTTCTAAGGGCAAAAAGTAACAATGTAAATGAAATGTAGTTTTTTAAATTTTAGCCAGTATAAACTTTCATTTTTAATTTTTGTGGTTACATGTATATACTAAATACTACTATTTTAAAAAATATATAAAGCCTGTAATTAAAAAACAAACCTTCAAAATATGTTTACTGAAATATATATATATATATATATATTAGGATGACTCACATAATATTAATTAGAAACTTAAAACTTAAGAGAATTCTATTTTATAAATAGTTCTGTTATAAATGTCTCCAGTGATTAATGACATATTATTGTAGGCTAATATTTTTCATTCATTCAAAAATCTTTACTAAATGATTTGTAAAATATCTTAATGAAAAGATGAAGCCTGATCTTACTAATCCACTTGTTGGAACCCCCAAAAATCTTGAAGTATGACTTATAATGGACTTTTACATTCCTCCTTCATCTTTTGTTTATTTACAATGTGCCTAAAATGCCCATATAATCCAGCCCCCGCCCCCCACCAAAAAAAAGTAAAAAACCTACTTTAAAAACTGTCCAAAATCTTCACAAATGCTTTCACAGCCTGGCCATTTGCAAACTCCATGGCCATAGAGAGTGTGAGAGGCCCCAGTCTCCTCATGTGACGAGCTGTAGCAAAAGAACACGACGTCAGATTCATCTCAAAAAGCTATAATCGTTGCAGGCTGCTAGCGCCTGTCAGGTTACGATCAGTGACAAACAGGTCAAAACAGGTCAATTCAGCTCAGAGCAGTCAGAAAAATTTAATCGTTCTATTGAATAGTTCAACTGCCAAGGCTAGATGATGTTCCAATTAGAGGAGAAATAGAGCCAAAGATGACTGTTAATAAAGGATGAAAAACTAAGAGGACTGTATAATATCATATGCTAATCCTGCCTTATGACCTTAATGTAACATTTTATCTCTAAATAAAAAATGTATATTCATATG
Organism: Pan troglodytes; assembly: GCF_028858775.2. NCBI lineage: Eukaryota > Metazoa > Chordata > Mammalia > Primates > Hominidae > Pan > Pan troglodytes. The sequence continues at coordinate 130,010,086 of NC_072404.2, read as the reverse complement.
TGGTCAAGTGAAAAAAACCTTTATTTTCAAGAGAATAATAGGACAGCCATCATAAGATTTTGAAATGCTCTTTTTAAAGAAGATATGGACCTCTAGGATCATTTAATTTGTTTAATATTTATGTATAAACCACATATATTTCTACTAGTTACACCTGATTTAGAAAATCTACTTTGGAACAGTATTCGTTAGCTTTATCTTTATATAATTATTGAAGACTTTTGATAAGTGAATATTAGAGAGATCCCAGAGAAATCAACCAAGTTTTGGAATACACAATCATCAAATTAATCTCAATTAAAACAACAGCATGAAAGCATTCAGGAGCATACCACTTTATACTAATAAAACCAAACAAGAAAAAGTTTCCATGATACTCAAATGAAGGCCAGAAACATCACTGAATTATAGAATTTTATTTTAAACTGTACTATAATTAAATATCTGTTTCTTTGGAAAACATTTGTTTATGACAAAGAATTTGTTATGGCAAGGCAGATATTCATATTACATAACAGAACACTATCAGTCCACTACACTTACATATGAAGTTTGGAGCTATATATAAGCCTAAGCCATTATGTTAAGAATTCTACACTTACATTTCATCTTTCAAAAACAGATTTTTCACACTGAACAATATTTTAGTTTATGAACTATATGCAAATTACTTTAAAGGACTTGATTAGAGAGCAAGATGCCTAAATAAATGGAGCTAAAGGACAAATGTACATGAATGCTCCTTTTACAAATGCAATTTTTATACAACTAAAAACAGTAGTTAAAAATTATCAAAAAAATTATCTAACATAACACATTTAATATTAATAACTGAAATAAAAAATTTTTCTTTGAAATTTTAGTTGAATTTAATCATAAAATTACCAACATGTTTATCTTTATATATTTACTTATTTCATCATGCAACAATTAAAAAGGCAAACCAGATTTTCCATCATCTAGCTTATTATGCTTGTGTTTATATATTTATCTGTTCTCTGATTTCTAATTCATATGTTTGAAACATATAAAAGAGATATCCATGCATCTTTAATTATTTGAAATTAAAGAACTGATTTTTAGCTTAAAAAATGTTCTCAGCAATCAGGTTAATCATATTAGTCATAAAAATATATTGATACAATCATTCCACATGCACTCATGAAAAAATAAATTTCTTCAGGCAAACTCCCAAACTACATCCATCAAACTTTTGGTATTTGAACTGCTTTTCTGTAATATAAAGAATATAGGCCGGGCACGGTGGCTCACGCCTGTAATCCCAGCACTTTGGGAGGCCGAAGCAGGAAGATCATGAGGTCAGGAGATACAGACCATCCTGGCTAACATGGTGAAACCCCGTCTCTACTAAAAAAAATACAAAAAATTAGCCAGGCGTGGTGGCGGGCACCTGTAGTCCCAGCTACTCGGGAGGCTGGGGCAGGAGAATGGCAGGAACCCGGGAGGCGGAGCTTGCAGTGAGCCGAGATTGTGCCACTGCACTCCAGCATGGGTGACAGAGCAAGACTCTGTCTCAAAAAAAAAAAAAAAATATATATATATATATATATATAAAATAAGATAAATAATCTAAAGATTTCTAATCTGTTGTTCTATACATTTTGTCCTTGTTCCAAGTACAAATTATTCTTTTTCATTGTCTCAATGGTGAAAATAAAATCTAAAAATAGATAAATATAGAATAAAGCTCATGAGATTTACCTGTCTCGTCTTGCATTTAGAACTGAAGACTGTCCATTCACGATGGAATGATGAGTTATTGGTGGTGACGCTTTGGAAGTGGTGGAGGAGGTAGTCGAGGAGGAATTGTTAGTAGTGAGGTCTAGCCCTCCATGTTTAATGCCATTGTCTTCCATACTGTGAACTCCAGTCACTTCTTTCCATAACTGCTGAATCTCAGCAGGACTTAAGCCAGCTATAAAATGAAAGAAAGCTTCACTAACATAACAAGGTAAAGGTAGAGTTTATATAATGAGCTCTGTGTTATTAATAGATTAATACCAACAACGACAGTGATGTTACCTGCATAAATTAATATAAAACAAAAAATCACTTTTACACTATCAGCACCAAAGCTTTTGTCTTGAAAAACAATCATTTATTTTCTAAAGAGTACCAATTTGGGAATAGTATGGGGAATAATGCCATATGAAATTACTGAGAATAACATCAAGCATTAAAAAAAAATCCCTGCATGTTCCATTTAAAAATTGAACTAGGGCCAGGCGTGGTGGCTCACGCCTGTAATCCCAGCACTCTGGGAGGCTGAGGTGGGTGAATCACTTGAGGCCAGGAGTTCGAGACCAGCCTGGCCAACATGGTGAAACCCTGTCTCTACTAAAAATACAAAAATGAGCTGGGTGTGGTGTCACATACCTGTAATCCCAGCTACTCAGGAGGTTGAGGCGGGAGAATCGCCTGAACCTGGGAGGCAGAGGTTGCAGTGAGCTGAGATTGTACCACTGCACTCTAGCCTGGGTGAGAGTGAGACCCTCTCTCAAACAAAAACAAAAAAATAAAAAATAAAAATAAATAAATAAATAAATACAAATAAAAATTGAACTATTCAACTTTTAAGAGTAGTTTTTACCTATTGCTAGTATTAAGGTTTGTTTTTAAATCAGTGAGGAACTGAAAGAGAAACAGATTTCAAAATAATATCAAAATAAATAAATAAATAAAAGGGAAAACAAAAATGCCAGGGAAAAACAGTGAACACTCAACTCAAAAAAATAGGAGATTTGACAATTATCTGTTCATTTTTATATTTCTCAGAGGGATGAACTAAATAGCTAAATTTAATTTTGGTGTCTTAAACAAACCAATATGCTTACTTAACTGGATCAGTTAAGAAAATAATATCTAAACTTCTCCTTCATTTATGACTGATAGAGTAAATCAACTACTCATTTTAAACAATTCCCTGATTCAGGTTATGCAAATTTATTTGAATTATACAACAATAAAAATAGAAAAGCTAGATATAATCATTTAGTTTTTAACTATGAATTTGAAATAAAGTATTGAGAGACTATTGCTTACAGTATTTGACTTACAAAATAGTACTGTGTCTTTGTATATTTTTTATAGACCTTGTGCTTTTTAATCCTCAGTACAAACTAATAGAGTTGGTATGATTAAGCAATTCATGGAAAAGGAAACAAACTAAGAGAGAAGTTAAAAAATATGTCCAAGATCACACAGCTTCTACGTGGTAAAGTTGTGATTTAAATCCAGGCAGTCTGGCTTGAGTATATTTGCTCTTAAAATACTATATTAAGAAAATATTAAAACTACTGAATAAATAAGTACAGGAAAAAATGAAGAGAGTATTTACTATATTCTGGCATTTTTACTAAGAGCTTTACATTTATAATCTTAGTTAACCTCACCTGAGGTTAGAAATCATTATATTTTACAAGAAGGCTCAGAAACATTAAATATGTTCCCCCAAATCACCCAATTTATGATCAGTGGGCAGAATTCAAACTCAATGCTCTGTATCTCCAAAATCTATGTTCTTAATTACTATGTGCATCTATAACATCTAATATAAAGATGAAAGTGCAACTCAAACTACCTCTCCCAACCGAACATACATCTACATTAGATACTATAGTGATGTAAGAGATGTGTGGGGTGAAGCAGGTTGGAATAGCCACGGGAGATGGGGCAAGATAACAGAATATGATGGTGAGAAGAATGAACTCTCTCACCCCAATCCCTGCAAATGGAAAAATCCCTGATCTAGATATCACTATATCTAAGTATTGGCCAGTAGCCAATAGGAACAGAAGAATTCTCACTGTTCCAAACATAACTTCTGGTTATATTATTCATCACAGCATTAACCTTAAATAGCTATGCCTATCACAATTTCGTACAGGTAGTTTTACTGAAGGCTATCATTTCAGTGATTCTGGCTCCTTGAGATTTAAGACAAGGACTGAGCCTAAAGAAAAAACAGGATAATTCGGGTTTCCAAAGTTACTACAACCCATTTTTTTTCCATAAAAAAAGAAAGTGGCTTTATAAAGAAAGGTTTCTCTGTTACATAGGAAACAACATTTTATATAAAGATCTATAATTATTGCTTTAATCTAGAATTCTGAAACTCTTCTGACCGTAAATTTTGATTATCTGTTGGTGTATGTTAGGTGTCCCAACAGGAAAACTTCATTAGCAAATCCTTTTTCATGATAGCACCAACATGTCTTTTGCATTAGAACTTTCACCATCTTACCAGCTGCCTCTCTGCTCTATTGTCAACTCTTGCCTGGATCACAGCTATAGCCTTCCAACTGTCTTCCTGCTATTACCTTGCCTGAATATATGAATTTACTCTTCATGGAGTATCCAAGTATTCTCTCTATAAATGTAAATTAGGTCATGTCGCTTCCCAGGCAAGGCCTCCAAAGGCTTTCGAGAATACTTAGAAGAAAACAACATGACAAAACAACAACAACAACAAAAACAAAAACAACCTTTACTATAGCCTATGGGGCACTGCACTTATTATCTGGCTCTTGCCTGTCTTTCTGATCTCATCTACCGCTCTCTCTTCACTTTTCATTCTGTTATACCAGCCTTCTGTTGCTTCTCAAATGTATCAAACACTTGCTCCCTTTCCAACCTTTGCTCTGGCTGTTCCCACAACCTGTTCTTGGCTTCCTCCCTCCCTTTACTTAGATGGTTCAAAGTTCACCTCCTCTAAGTTTCCAACCATACTATCAACCCCTGCCCCTCCCCACCCTACCTTCTAGCATTCCTTAACTCCTCATCCTATTTTTTTTTTAAAATCATGTAACAGTTTCTGAAACCATTTAACCTATCTATCTATCTAGTCTACCTCTTGTTATCACCAGTCTCCCTCTAATACAACTGAAGTTTTATAAGAGTAGGAATTTCTTGTTTTACTGGTGTATCTCCACTGCCTTGAACAGTGCATGGCATGTGCTCAATAAATATTTGTAGATTCCATTGATTATAATAGAGTCATACATTTCTTGAAGACATGTTGGTGCCCACATGGAAGTTTTGTGACTCTTAAAGGGCATACTCTATATGAATATTGCTACAATACAAGACCAGTGTCTAAAGAATTATATATGGCACTAGTTGCTTCTAACATAGATTGAGTGGCTAACAACATTTTATATCTCAGTTTAAGACTCTTAGATGGTTTTAGAGATTATACCAACTAACGATGTTACTGGTAACTCAGTTTTTGGATTTTATTAATAATTTAGTTATGTAAGTATCCACTTGCCTTCTAAAAGTAGATTTCTATGATACTATTCATTTGTACTGAAAATTAGTGATATCACCGTGCTATTGCAATAAGGTAACAAATGTTAGGCAGTTAGTAGGCCCTCAATAAATATTAGATGAATAAATGGCCTGTTCAAGTAATCCAAATAATGTTTCTTAATTAAAAACAGGAAGACACAGTGTTAAATTATATAATAGATAAGAGGCAGAGAATAAAAGAAGTCAAAAAATTCCTTTTAGCAGCAGTGGATCCTCAAATGTCTGCATATTAGAATCACCTGGGCATATTTTAAAATCTCTAAAGGCCTTACCACAACCCACACCAATAAAACCACAATTTTAGAAGGGAAACACAGGCATTAGTAGTTTTTGAAGCTCCAAAGGTGATTCCAATGCACAGATAATTTTGGGGGGAAATTTTTAAAAAGAAAACTATTACCTTGCTCTTGGGACAAAGCTTTCAACCTCAAAATTGCTCAGCTCTTTTATATGCTTACAAAACTACTTATGAAATGTGAAACAACTAGCCAATCGATTTTGTACAATTTTGAAAGTTTTATGAGCTTTGAAGGCTTGATGGTTTGCAATGATTAATCTAGGTTATTCTTGAGGCAGTAATATAACAAGTTCAGTATTTCCAAAACAGTGTTTTATGGAACAGTAGTCTTATAAATGCTGTTAATCTAAGAGATCTGTGGTCTCTGTCTTGGAGACTTATTATTCATGTAAAATAGTTCTGAGATGTGTAGTAACAAGGAAAACCTGAATCTCATTTTGAAGTCAGTGTTTTCCAATTATATTTGAGGAAGAAAAACCCAAGAAACTCTTTATAATTACACTAGTTTGCGTAAGTTTTAAATACCAGGTGTAAACTTAGGAGTCACCAACTGATCCCATCCCATACCCCTCCCAGTCTTTCTGTTTGAAAATCCCATGTAACCTTATCCGTTTTCTTAAACTTTCCATGTTCAAAACTAAGCTCCTGTTTATACAGCCCCCTCCCTCAACCCCAACTCAGTCCTCTTTAGAGTTTTCTTTGTCTCTGTTTTATTTAACTGATACTTACATAGTGCTTTTGATATGGCAGACATTCTTCTAAGTGCTTCACATATGATATCTAATCTAATACCCCAAACCATTATTATCATTATTATTGCTCTTATTATCCCTATGTTAGAGATGGGGACACTAAGGCAAAGAAAAGGCCTTGCTCTAGAGCTACTCTGTCGCAGAGCTTCCTCTCATTTTCAGGTCATTACTCATTAACCCTTTTCTCAGGACTCCTTCTGAGGGTCACCCCATTTTCCTATTGTTACTTAGGTTTTTCCTATTCTTGCCTTTATTTCTCTCCTTAGCGCTCACCACTATATATTTTACTTAACTTATTTATCGTCTGCCTTCTACACTAAAATGTATGTTTTATGATGGCAGGGATTTCTGTCTGTTTTCTTCACTGCTATATCCCCAGTGTCTATAAGAGTGCCTGCAGTCACTGAAAGCTCAAAGAATATTACTTGAAAGAGTTTTAAAATTTGGCCAGAACACTCGTGTACTGGCAAACATACTCTGGGAATCTGTGGACTAGACTATTATGATTAATAGACAACTTTTATCTTAAGTGAAGATTATTCGGTTTCTCTTATTTCAAGGATATATATACTAGTAGTGCCAAAAAGTTTTGTAATTGTGCAATTTTAAAATTCCGTGGCCACAAAAAATTGGGAATCCCTATTCTACTTTTGGTTGATAACTTGGGCTTGTGCTTATTCACTGCCAGTACCACAAATACTAAAAGGTTTTTACCACAGGAGTTGAGTAAATGGAAGGGTAATTCCTTAATCAAATTGCCTATCATACCACAGATAATACAACTTAATAATAATTCTTAAGACATGGTCTCGCTGGAGTGCAATGGCATGATCACAGATCACTATAGCCCTGACCTGGGCTGAAGTGATCTTCCCTCCTGAGCCTCCCAAGTAGCTGGGATGTGACCGACCACAGGCATATGTCATCATGCTCAGCTAATTATTTTATTTTTTGTAAAGACAGGGTCTCACTATGTTGCCCAGGCTGGTCTTGAACTCCTGGGCTGAAGTGATCCTCCAGCCTCAGCCTCCCAAATTGCTGGGATTATAGGTGTGATCCACTGTACTTGGCCTAATAATAATTCCTTAATCCCACATTCAGAGTTTGTGGAGTATCTACAAGATGACAAGCACTGTGCTAAGAATTAATTAAAATTAATTCATATCTAGATTATATGTCCTTAAGGCACATGAAGTTTAAAAATGTCTACGCTAGTTTCAACACAGCTTTGAAAATGCTGCTAAGATGATTTTTACTTATTACTAAAATAAGTAAAAAGCAATTTTTATTAGTAAAAAATCTCCTTGGCAGCTTTTTTACACTCAAAAAAAAAAAAAAGATTTTTTCAATGTCATTTCTTTTTCTGTGTCCAGTAATTGATTTTTAAATGTTAAACAAATAATTGTATATATTATGATGCAAAGTATGTATACTGTTAATTTTTAACTAACTTATTTAGTGATATGCTACTTATTTTCTAAGGTTACTTATAATTTAAAGTAATAAAAGTGAGTTTTGGTAGAAACATTTGTATTATATATATTCTGTTAAGCCAAATTGATATTTAATATTTGAATTTGAATCACTGAGATATTACTATGTACTTTTCAGTTTTCATCTTAAATTTTGTATTTTAAGATGTGAAACTTAAAAACTGGTATACATACATGGCCAGAATAATTGAATCACAGAAAAGGGTATATATTACAAAAGTAAACTTCCCTACCAGCCTTGACCTCTGGATACCCATATCTCTTCTTCAGAAGAGAGTTCCAGTTTCTGGAGTATCCTTCAGAGATCTGGGTGTTCATTTATAATTTGACTAACTCAACATATTATTGATTTATATTTGACTAGAGGTCTACTATCACCTACAGATACAATGCCTATCTTTAAAATGCTTGTCTAATGAGAGGTGAATTAAATACATGCTTTGTCCAAATGCCAAATTTAGCAGAAGTAGGCATTCAGCTGAAACTGAGATCAAAGATAAATTATCTTCTCCAAAGAAGGAACTTCTGGGATATGTGAATACATCTGATATTAACAAAAATTAGTACTATCATTTTTTATAGGTTGCATTTTAAAAGCTTGATGGATATTCTATTACAAAACCAATGATGTTTCCTTTTTCTCATCATATTTTAATATGGCAAAGTTGACACACTGCTTTCGAGTCTTCCTCTCAAGATGTAAAGAATTGCCAAATAAAACTTTAAAAAAAGACTTAAGAGATAAATGGAATTAAATTCATTTTAATGTTATACATTCTAGTTCACAAAATAATTCTACAAGAATTATAGAGTTATGATACAGTTTAATCTCAATCTTTTTACATTTTTTCAAAAACTAACTCAAGATACTCAATATTTTTCTATATATGTAAGTATTTACTAGTTTTTTAAACATAAAATTAACAGCATTCACAGGTAGCTTGGCAGAGTTTTATACCTGCAATAATAAATGTACATTAAAACTTCAATTCAGTGATGAAATTTTAGCACATAAAGCACCAAATAAGATTTTTTCCCCAAGTTACAAATGGAAAACTTTGATATTTGAAAGGGAATACTGACATGGTAATATTTTTGCATGACATGGATTGTTCATATTGGTAGTGTTGTTGCTACAATTACATACAATAGTAATCTATGCAATCACAGGATCATTGATTAAGCAGTAAATCCAGGATGCCAGAAGTAGGCATTTGGCTACTTAGACTTCCATAAGCATAGAATGAAGCCAAAGCAAATAGCTAATTTTGGTTGAATATTGCGCCCAAAGACTATCTTCGGCACAATTCTAACTTAGCCTAAAAACATTATATTTTATTTCAAAATATTTCATTTTTAATTATTATTCAACCACTCTTATTCTGAGAATCTCTAGTTCTATAATGTGTTAATTCAGAAGAATCCTGGCTAGAATCTAGCATTCTCTGTTTGGTCTCTCAAATTGGAAAGGAAAATCTTGTCTTCTAAATAACTTTTATAAATTAAAAAATATGTAAAAACTTGGAGTGACAGAAAATCATCACCACATGTATTCCTATCCATATAGTCATAGTAAATGTGTGAATATATTGTGGATTAGAGTACACAAACGTTTATCAGATGTCACAAACATATCAATGTTTAAAGTTAACTTCATCTTTCCTAACCAATAGACAATGATCCTGGTTCATTAAAATGTTTCACTAAATTTCATTACTAGATAATATATAAACTATGTTATTAATATATTACATAGATTTATAATCAGTATATTATTCAAGATGGAACTATAAATCCACCCTTTCTATTTGACATATGTATGTATATACCTATATACCTATACTTATGTATATATCTATCATCTGTCTGTATACAAACCAAACATATACTTAGGAGATGGAAGTTTACTTGCCTAACTAAAATCCAATATTATAGTAATATTAATGATGACCTTAAATGATTAATATTTAAAATAATTTACACTAAGATGATAAATATAAAACTTTAGAGAGGAATGTAGATAAATCTGCTATTCTACCAAAATTCTTATAATTTTATTATTTCTCATTGTTATATACATATATTTTAATATAATTTAAGAAGCTGTAACTCTAAAAGTAGCATGAAGAAGTTGTGTTAAATTATAGGGACAAATAAAATATGACATAGTTTTAGGTCGAGCACAGTGGCTAATGCCTGTAATCCTAGCACTTTGGGAGGCCGAGGCAGGCGGATCACTTGAGGTCAGGGGTTCGAGACCAGCCTGGTCAACATGGTGAAACCCTGTCTCTACTAATAATATGAAAATTAGCCAGGCGTGGTGGTGGGCACCTGTAATTGCAGCTACTCGGAAAGCTGAGGGAGGAGAATTGCTTGAACCCGGGAGGCGGAGGTTGCAGTGAACTAAGTTAGCGCCACTGCACTCTAGTGTGGGTGACAGAGTGAGACTCCTCAAAAAAAAAAAAAAAAAAGATACAGTTTTAAAGACACAATGAGAACATCATCCATCATTGCACATTAATCCTACTTGGTTTCTATATGGCTATTTTTCAAGGCTAATCAACCAATCAAAAACCTGGTAAAAAGTGAACTGGAAACTGATAATAAAAATATTCAAAATACTTTTACCTTAACCTCTAACTAAGGAAGAAATGATTCAGGGCTTACACTGTACAACAAATATTTCTTTACTTTTTCCCACTTTAGTTTTGGGATTCCAGCATAGTACTGTAACGCTAGGTTCCTTTACTGTAGCTGGTGTATTCAACACACAATGAGCCTCCACAATGATATTTTTCACACTTAATCATCTAAATCGTAAAAAACAAGACAATGATGCCGGTTTGTGTGGCTTACATGGCAACAACACAAACTTTGATTGGTGAACCAACTACATTTGTGGCTCTACAATTATTCAGATGGATTTTTTTAACCTATATTAATGAAAACATAGTTGAGTGATTTCATCTTTTTTCGTTTTTAAAATATAAATTTTCTGCTCAAAGACAGATGTGTTCAGATTTACTTTCCTTTCCCTAAATGTTCGCCATTTTCTCATTTTATCTCTCATATATCTTATCAAGGATAAAAACAGAAGAAAAGAGAGAAACAAGGATTCTATGAAAATAAATTTTAATTTGAATTCAGGTAATTTCTATTTGAAAACTATTAGAATGATTATATCATTGTAAATTTCATTGTTCAGAGAGATTTTTTTGCTTGTTTTGAAAGAATGTGGTTTCACAATATGTTTTAAACAAGTTACACTGTGTTTCTATTAGCACATATTTTAAACTTTCTTAAAATGTTTACTTGAATTAATAAAATAAGATTGTGGTAGATCATGCTTTTCTGTTGAGGAAATTATCATATAATTGTATCCTAAATACAGATTTCATTTGAACTTGACTGAAAACAAAAACAATATTTTTTCTGTTTTAGTATAGTTTCTATTGAAGAAATCCATGTTTACACTGAAATAATTTTATAAACTCTTTTCTTTTTTACTTTTTCATGTCTTTAAATTGTATTTATTTTTCTAAAGAAGAATAATTGTGAATAGAACATTCATTGATATAATGACGCTATGATTTATTCCAATTTTCTTTAGAATAACTCAGAAAAACAGGCTTATTGCCTGGTTTTTCTTTTGCTATTTAAACTTTATCTTTTTTGATTTCCTAGGAGTGCTTCAATCAGGTGAATTAGAAGATTTGAAGTCAAGTGAGAGAGGAAAACCAGGGGAAAAAAAGCCAAAGAGACATTAATTTGATAAACAAAAAGAGAGAACATTACCACGATACTCCTGATTTTCTTTAGTATGTCCTTTAGAATCAGCAAAATGTGCAGCCAATGCTACTACAATATGAACTCCTCTGTGACAAATATAATTAATTTGAATTAATGTACATTTGGATTAATGTTTGTCCCAACAAAATCCAAATGCAAGTTAGAATATCCTTTTATGAAGTGTAATGATATATAACTTACCTGAATTGAGAATTTTAGCACACAGTCATTTGTTTACCATTATTTGTCTTTTTTAATTTAAAACTTTCCATTTCCCAAAAGTGAAGGGTTATGAATATGACACACAATTGTATTATCAGAGTACCTCCAAATTTTTCTTACAGAAAAATAAGAATAGAGTTGACAGATTTTTTAAAACTATAGTTTACAATACATGCATAGGCAATGTTATTTGAGAGAAAAAAGAATGGATATGTCCTGTGACATAGGATGGGGTTCTACAAAGCTTAACTTGGAATGTGCTCTATAGAAATTCATAAAGCCTCTCTTTTACATGTGGTGATTTCAGTGTGAAGATTAGGAACTTTTATCTTTCTTTTATCAGTTGTCCACCAAACTCCTATCAGCTCACTTAGTTAAATGGACTGCTGTCAGCCTTCCCGGTAATCCAATTCCCTGCAGATCCTCCTGTATATTCAATAGTGCTTGAATTGTGTTGCCCTTATAAATCATTTTGTGCCCATAAGACTAATAAATACACATTTAATATCTAACAAAAACTTGAAAGTTTTACTTCACACTTGAAAGCAGTATATGGTCAAATTTCTGAGCCTCTAGAAAATAGGTCATGCCACCATGTTAACAATCACGTTTTAATAATAAATTTGAAAGTCATAAAAACAAAATTTCTCAAGGTATAAGGCAGAAAGGCCATGAAATGGTAGAAAGTACAAGATTTGAAA
>NC_072404.2:129990000-129995000 GCF_028858775.2 Pan troglodytes | reverse complement strand
AACACTATGTTTGTTATTTTAAAAAGATAAATTTCATAAATTTGTGGCTCAGCTGCCTAATTTCATTATAATAAATAGATTCTTCTCTTTCTAAACGATGAGTATACTATGAAAAGAAAAATCTGGGATGTTACTTTCTCCATTTTAACAAAGTGGTCTATTCAAATTTCATACTTTTGTGAACTAAAAGGAATGCTAAGGTGTTAGGAGTTTTAAAAGCAACTATTATCTGGTAAGTATTTTTGCATTTTTTTTGGCAAGTCAACAAATTGAATGTACCTAAGCATTTGAATATTTAAATATTGGCTCATTCCATTTTCAAATTACACCTCTCTCTGCTCTTATTCTAGACTTTAATAATTTTTTTTAAAAAATAAGCAATCTAGATTTTCTTACGAGTTCTATAATTAAAATGTTACATTTATGTTCTAGCACGCTGATAGGTTGTCCTTTCAAATGGAGACTGAATTGTCAAATATGCCCACTGCACTTTCAACATAAGTGCACACCTTCTAAGTCATGCTAGAACACCAAAGCAGGTAACCCACATTACCTGCTGCAGCATGACAGCCTGCTGTTGTTGGAGAAGGGCTTGGAGCTGCTGAGGAGACAGGACTTGTTGCTGAAGGATCTGCTGCATTTGCTGAGGGGTGATCACCTGGGGAGTCATCATGGCCACTGACACAGGCACCTTGCACAGAAAGAGAAAGAGAAAGAAAATTCGTGGTCATAACCAAATATCTGTTAATCAACTTCACAAATAGTATGTTATCTTTTATAAATTCTTTAGCATTGATGATCAATAATTTTTATGTCACATTTTACTATAACTTCTTTACAATAATACTAAAGTATCACAAAACATAGACACTAGCTTTCCAGAGGCATCAGATTTCATCAAACTCTTTATGTTCCATAGCTCTTATTTAACATGCTTAGATATTTGAACTTCGGCTATAATATCTATAGTTAAAAATAAACAACCACATGGTGGTGTTCTCAATATTTCATAATTGATCATCTCATCAATGTCACTGTGCTATAAATACAAAGGTTTTTGAAATGTCTTAAGTGTAATTAAAATAAATATTAAAGATTAAAAAATTGGAAATATGCATATAAATGTTATCTAAACTAGTAAAAAGCATGTATACAGTATACTTACTTAAAAATATAATCACCATCTTCAAAATTTTATATACACATGATAAAGTACTAGAAAATAAATATAGTAATAAAATTTAGCATATGACAACATGTGATAATTCATATAGGAGATATATATATGTGTGTGTGTGTGTGTCTGTGTGTATATCCAGAAAAATAATGACATACATAGGTCTTCTGAAAGAAGAACTCATATAACTAGTATTCTAGCTTCTTCTTTAAACCTTTTCTTATTTCAAGCAACTGAGCTTATAATAGGAAGTACAAAAATTTAGCAATTACTCAAAGGTTATTCATTAAACTGAAAATAATAAAAGTAATTTACTTAAAACCTTTTTTCCACTACTTCCTTTTTCTTCAGGGTTCTGAGGATGAGAGGCAAAAAGAAGATAGGGAAGGAGAAAAAGATATAAAGGAGAAAGAAGGAAGGAAGTAAGGAAAACGTAGAAAAAGGACAAGCTAGTGGGAAAGCCCTAGAGAAAGACGGAACGGATGTGAAGAAATAGGAAGAGGATGGTAAGAGTGGTGATCAGAAAAACTGGTACAGAAACCTAAAGTATATGCTCAGATAGAAGGCAAGTAACACTGTTTGAGGCATTACTTGTACTAACCAGTATGCAATCAAACAACTTGTCAACTTTCCAAGTTTGCAACCTTTGAAATAGTAATCACTTTCCTAGAAAAAACAATTCACTTTTACTGTAAATAAAAGCAAGTATTTATATAAATACTGTTTTAGAACAAATTTATTGGGCAACATGTCTTTCAAAACCAAAAAAGATTAAAAGGTACGGTTCACAACTTATTTTAATTGTTATTTTTAATGCAGTTCAAACTTTTCCAGTGTGGCACTTTATGTTATGAAGAAAGGAGAAATTAATAATGAAAAGAGGTTAGAAGAAGCAGAAGAAAAAAAAAAAAAAAAGAAATCCAGGGTGGATTAATTCTTCCTCCAAAAAGAAATAAAGAACTAAATAAATCAAAACCTTTCATATTTAATACTGAAAAATAGCAATGTCTTTTCTTTTCTCCATGTTAACATATTCAGATTAATTAGATCAAACTGAGTAACTTGAAACATTATGACAGAAATTCAGTGATTTTAAAAAATATTTCTGTATTTTTAAGGAATATACTGGCATACCTATAAATTACTGAATTTGAATTTATTATAATAAAAAGCATTCTGAAATGTATATTGTAAAATTAATTCACCAATGGGTTTTTCAAGTGTTTAGTTGTTTTATAAAATTGACTGTCAATTTACTTAACTCCTTGTTCTTTGATAAACAAATAGAATGGTTAGAACAAGTAGTGAGAAAAAAAATGTATCAATCTACAAAAATGTCTTTTCTTCGAACAATCATTTACCTCATACTATTTCCAAATAACAAGGAATCAAACTGAAATGGACAGAGAAAGATAGACATATTAAACTAAAAAGGCTGTCAATCTAGATAGATGATATAGAGTTTATAGACATGTACATGGATATATATAGAGAGACAGAGAGAGAGAGAGAGATATGCCTTCTATAAAGTTAATCATAGATAAGAAGCTTGTCGCACTTTTCTTACATAACCACTCCTTATTTTTTCAGTATATAGCGTTTTAATTATCCCTTAATTATTCCTATACCTACAAGTACAAATATTTTATGTATAATGATAAGTGAACTTTATGGGGAAAGTTCTATGAATGGAGGTATGCCGTAAACCACTATGAGTTTACAGTCAGATTTCAGCTTATACATATAATATGACTGTAGAGTTTGTTGCTATTGTGATCGATTTGATAAATGAGCAAATTTAAGCAAGTTTTCTATCTTCACATTCTTTAGGGTATACTAGTCCTTACACTACATAAGTTAGATGATTATTTTTACTCCTAAAACGGTTTGAGTGCCTTTCAATTAATAGTTATGACATAAATATAACCATGAAATCATTCTCTTCTTAAGATCATATGTTTTAAATGGTCACATGTATATGATTTTTTAAAATTTTAATCAGATTCTGGCCTACCTTCTAGGAAACTGTCATCTAAAACTGACAATATACAGATATAAAAATAAATAGAAAGATGAGCCAATTAACACATACATGATTGAACACTCTACTTCTATGTGTACAAAAGACATAAATTAAAATTATATAGGTAGAAAAACACAGGTACACTTCTGAGGGTTTTCTAACACTACAAATAAAGTAATACTATCATCTCTAAATCCACATACATAAGCTCACCCAAACTAAGGAGATTACTAAAAATCTAAGTTATTTAATAAACAAAAAACTAGTTTTTTCTACAACAAAGGTCAGTAATATTGCAGACCCGTCCACTTGCAATTTGAGAAATGCACAGCCTTCATTTTTAAGTGACTCATTTTAAGCGACACATTTCCTCTTCTCCTCCCTCATCGTTTCTTGTTACTGTCCCATTTCATTTCCTTGCTACCACAAGCTACTCTAGGTATTCATTGATAAAAATGAATAAAGATTAATTGTATGCATATAAAAATGTAGAGATTATACTACTTACCAATATTTAAATAGACGAAATCAGTATCAGCCTTTTAAAAATTTATGGACAATTTTTTTGAAATACATATACCTTAGCAAGTTCGGTGTTAGACTAACGGAACTATTTTTCGCTAGATATGTAATTTGATTCATGCAAATATTCTAATAAGGGATCACAATTTAGACGTGTGACATAGAAGAGGGGGGAGAATTTACTTCTGGTGAGAAGGCAAATAAAAGTCTGGTGACTCTACCACCAAATGAAATCAGAAGAAATAGCTCGTTTTGAATGGGTATTTATCAGTTAAAATGTTCAAGTGTGAAGGAAGGAAATAGAGTAATCTTTGGTTGGGAGATTTTTTTCTCTCTTGGTGTTTACTTTGCTGACAGATTTAAAATTCTCCTTAGTGATGCACCAAACAAGGGTCTCCATTTACCCTTATTTATTATCTCATTACATGAATTAAGCACAAACCTGACATGCTGCTCTGTGCACCAAGAAGTATTACTTAACTGAATATAAAGATAGGGTTATGCATTCTAAAATGAGAGAGGGAAAATTCTGAAACTGTCTTGCAAAGAGTCAGTGGTAAAAGTAAAAAAAAAAATTTAGGTATTATCCTAGAATAGGTAAGTGTATTACAATTAATATCACCTATTATTAATAAGTGATATTAAATATAATTATATTTAGTTATGACATAAATATAACCATCACATCATTGTCATCCTAAAATCATATGTAAATCATAAAAGCATATATATTATAAATGTGTTTATATTAAAATTTAAAGTATATGTCATTGAGGAGGTCAAAAAAGTTATTACGAGACAATGCAAAGATCATATCTCTGTTCAAATGCATCTAAAGAGTTATTGTAAGAGTTATGAAAACAAACCAAAATTTTTGTTTTACATAAGCACAGTCTTTTCACAGTCCAGTTCAGTTGGAGCATTTCTGAATGTGCTGGGCTTGCATATTAAGTGCGTCCCTTAATTAAACATCCCAATTATGTGTGGGAGATTGGAAAGGTTCTTAGTATAGTGTCAGTCCAATTCTTTCTTCACTAAATGTGAATTGGAAATAGCAGTCACAATCTATAGATGACATTTACAGTATAAAACATTATTTTCTTGTTAACACTGTCTGCCAACTAGTGGTTCACAGATCTTTTTATTCTTTGCTTAAAATTTGAAGACAAAGGAAGTCCTGACCCTTTTGCCTTCTTGGTACTTGAAAAATGTAACTATGACAATTAACTACTTGTGTAATAAAAGCAAAATTTGTTCTTATGTTACAGTATCTGCTCT